>NW_028077141.1:0-543 GCF_014824575.4 Sturnira hondurensis | reverse complement strand
AGGTCTTCTGTTTCTTTTGGTTGGAGAATTTAATCCATTTATGTTTAAGGTTATTATTGATAGATACTTATTCATTGCCATTTCTTTGTACCTGTGTTCATCTACTTTGTTTTTCTTTCTTTTTTTTTCTATGTCTGAATTTCCTTTTTATTTCATTATTTTTCAAGTACAGTTTTCTATTACACCCATCCCATCCCACCTCCCATGCTCCCCCCTCCCATTTCCATCCTTCTCAGTTGTTCTCCATGTATCCTTTATATATATTCCTCTAAATCCCTCCCCTATTTCCCCTGAAATTCACTCCCCTCTCCCATCTGGTCACTGTCAGCC
Organism: Sturnira hondurensis; assembly: GCF_014824575.4. Taxonomy (NCBI): domain Eukaryota; kingdom Metazoa; phylum Chordata; class Mammalia; order Chiroptera; family Phyllostomidae; genus Sturnira; species Sturnira hondurensis. Next base: position 213 of record NW_028077141.1, on the reverse strand, counting down.
TGTTCTCTATTTCAGTGTCTTTGGTTATATCTTGCTTGCTTGTTTACTTTGTTGTTTACCTTCCTGTTAAAGGTGAGATCATATGGTATTTAACCTTCAACACCTGGCTTATTTCACTACCAATAATGCTTTCCAGTTCCATCCATATTGTTGCAAAAGGTAGGAGCTCCTTCTTTCCATCTGTGGAATAGAATTCCATTGTGTATACATACC
>NW_028077140.1:0-638 GCF_014824575.4 Sturnira hondurensis | reverse complement strand
AGGGTTCTTAGGATATAATCCTAGCAGTGGAATTGCTGGGTCAAAAGGCATAATCATTTTTAGTTTTCTGAGAAAATTCCATACTGTTTTCCATAGTGGTTGTACCAGTCTGCAATCCCACCATCAGCAAACTAGGGTCCCCTTTTCCCCACAACCTCTCCAACATTTGTTGTTTGTTGCTTTGTTTATGATGGCCATTCTGACTGGTGTAAAGTGGTATTTCATTGTGGTTTTAATTTGAGCACTAACTTACACTATACACCAAAATAAACTCAAGGTGGATAAAAGACTCAAATATAAGCTGTGACACCATTAAAGTCCTAGAGGAGAACATTGGCAGGAAAATCTCAGATATTTCATTCAGCAACATTTTTACTGATATGTCCCCTAGAGCAAGGGACATAAAGGGAAGAATAAACAAATGATATCTCATCAAAATAAAAAGCTTCTGCATGGCTAAAGAAAACAGTATTAAAATAAAAAGAGAACCAACTGTTTGGGAAAACATACTTGCTAATGATACCTCAGACAAGGGTTTAATCTCCAAATATACTAAGAATTTACACGACTCCACTCTAAGAAGACAAGCAACCCAATTAAAAAGTGGACAAAGGACTTGAACAGACAGACACTTCTCC
>NW_028077139.1:0-618 GCF_014824575.4 Sturnira hondurensis | reverse complement strand
TCACGGGCTCTCAGAACCCTTCCCCAGAGAGCGGAATGTCCCCTACTGCTCCTAACACCTGGGGCGAACACTGATGATGGGATGTCAGGCAGAGGAAGCTGGACACTTTTGTGGGCAGTTCAAGGGCAGGTAAAACGAGTCCCCTGCAACAGCCAGGAGATGGGGGCCATCTAGGGGTGGGGGTAGGGGTGGGACGGGGTGGGGAAGGCTCCTGAGGGAGAGCCTTTGAGGCAGGTGGGCGGAGGCTGAGAACACTCCGTGACTGTCTGAGGGTGGCAGGGCCGCAGGCCTGTATTCATATAACCTATTGCTGTTCGCTGGGCTGTGAGCGCATCACTGTAAGGTCATGAGACCCGCAAGGATAAGAAAGACTCAGGCCCTGAAGCTCCCGGGGAGAACCCCGGGCAGGGCGGGCACTAGGGTGGCATAGGGCTCCTCCTCGGGATGTTGAGCTGCCTCCCTAAGGGCACTGCCACCCCACCCCCCACACACTATGTGTGTGTGTGTGTGTGTGTGTGTGTGTGTGTGTGTGTGTGTGAGTGTGAGTGTGTGAGTGTAAGAGCCAGGAGGAGGGTGGGGCCACTGTGGGGCCCTGTGGGGGTCTGGGAGTTCTCACAT
>NW_028077138.1:0-630 GCF_014824575.4 Sturnira hondurensis | reverse complement strand
GCAGCAAGGAGAAGGGCAGAGAGCTCCCTGCATCTGTTGATTCGCAATTTCCCTCAGCCCAAAATTATCAAATATTTGGGTGCACATCCTGATTCCTGTCAGCTACCATCAGAAGACTCGGGGTCATGGTGGGTGAGGGTGTCACCCCAGGGTCCCTGGAGAGGCAGGTCCTTGCACCAGCGCCAGAGTTGCCAACCCCCTCCGGCCTCTGGCCGCGCTGCGGTGGAGGCCTGACTTTAGAGGAACAACCAGTAGGGGGAGTATGGGGACCGGACACTCAGGCCAGAGGCTGTTTGTCACCGTCCTTTGAAAAGCCTCACCAACACTGCAAAGCCAGTACCTTACAGTGACCAGTGGATACCGTGATAAAACATTTAAGTTAAATAAAAACTTTTACAAAATTAATGAAGTAGTAGTAATATTGGTCTCCCGAGGCCGTCATCACAGATCACCACAGGCTCACTGGCTTCAAACAGCAGAAATGCATTCTCTCACATATCAGGAGGACAGACGTATCAGATCAGTCGAAGTGTCAGCGGGGTTTCTGAGCCACGCTGCAGGCTCTGAAGGAGAATGCGCTCCCCGCACCCCGGCCTTTCTTCCAGCTTCTGGCGACAGCTGGCACCCCGT
>NW_028077137.1:0-826 GCF_014824575.4 Sturnira hondurensis | reverse complement strand
CCCCTCACACACCCGGGGTGGGGGCGGCACTCTATGGGGAGGGGATATTACCGTTGGCGGAAACTTCCATCATCTTGTCCCTGGCAGGAAGGCCCGCCTCCTCCTCTTTGGCGGGAAATTCCGCCATCCTGCCCCTCCGAGAGGCACCGCCCCCATCAGATGCTCCACTGCAGGCACCTCCTCACCTTGTTTATGTGCCTTTTTCCACCAGTGATTTATATAATTGGAAACATCAGACTCCCCCATTCTCTGAGAAACCCCAAGGGCTAATCTCCCTCCTCGAAACCATATTTAGAACCCATCAACCCACCTGGGATGATTGCCAGCAGATTCTGCAGACCCTTTTCACTTTGGAGGAGAGAGATAGGATTATTAGCGAGGCTGCAAAGGCAGTCCTAGGGGAGGAAGGGAAATAGAGGGTATCCTCCCATCCCAGCCTCCAGCTTGGGATTCCAACACTACTGGGGGAAGAGATTCGCTCCTCCAATATCGCCGGGCTCTACTCGGGGCTGAAGGCAGCAGCTAGAAAGCCGACTAATTTTAGTAAAGTCGGTGAGGTCATCCAGGGGCGGGAGGAGTCCCCAGCAGCCTTCCTAGAAAGACTCATGGAGGCCTACAGGGTATATACCCCTCTAGATCCAGAGGCGGAGGAGAACAGGAGGCTAGTAAATATAGCTTTTGTGACTTAGGCAGCGTCAGATATCAGAAAAAAGCTTCAGAAAACAAGGATTTGAGGGAGAGAAAAGGAGCAAGTTACTAGAAATAGCACAGAAAATGTATGTTAATAGGGATGATCCGGAGGTTGGCAGAGCAAAGGAAGTTGCCA
>NW_028077136.1:0-1741 GCF_014824575.4 Sturnira hondurensis | reverse complement strand
AACCAAGAGGACAGCTAGATCAGGAGTGGAACCATAGAAATGAAGAACACATAGAGAGTTACCAACAGGGGAGTGGGAGGAGGAGAAGGGGGGAGAAGGTACAGAAAATAGCATAGACAGTAGGTAGAAAATAGATAGGGGGGAGGGCAAGAATAGTATGGGATATATAGAATCTAAAGAACTTGAGACACGTGGTCATACACTAAAGGGGGGAATGGTGGGGGAGGAGGTGGAGGAGAATGAAGGAGGGGAATAGAACAACAACTGTAATGATATAAAATAAAATATATTTTTTAAAAAATTGAAGGACATATAAAGAGCTTTCCAGACAAGAAAAAGCTAAAGGAGTTCATCATCATCATCAAACCAGTATTACATGAAATGTTAAAGAGCCTTCTTTAAGAATAAAGAAAAAAGCCCTGGCTGGTGTGGCACAGTGGATTGAGCCCCAGCCTGTGAACCAGAGGGCTGCTGGTTCGGTTTCCTGGTCGGGGCACATGCCTGGGTTGCAGGCCAGGTCCCCAGTACAGGGTGCTCAGTAGGCGGCCACACATTGATGTTTCTCTTCCTCTCCCTCACTTCTCCTCTCTCTAAAAGTTATTGAGTAAAATCTTTTAAAAAAAGAATAAGGAAAAAAAGATAAAAATATGAACAATAAAATGGCAACAAATACATAGCTATCAACAATTGAATCTTTAAAAAAAATAAACAAAGAAGCAGAAGAGAAACAGACTCATAGAGGACATTTTGACAGTTGCCATATGGGAGGGGGTTAGGTGGATGGGTGAAAAAGGTGAAGGGATTAAGAAGTACAAATTGGTTGTTTCAGAATAGTCATGAAAGCATATAAAGTACAACATAGGGAACATAATCAATAATATTCTAGTAACTATGCATGGTGTCATATGGTCATGAGATTTATCAGGATAATCACTTAATAAGTCATATAATGTCTAAGCACTGGGGTATACATATAAGTGATCTTATAGTGTATGTGAGAGGTGTCAAACCCATTTTCACTGGGGGCCACATCAGCCTTGTGGTTGCCTTCAAAGGGTCAAATGTAATTTTAGGACTATGTAAGTATAACTACTCCTTAAGTAGGGGCAAGGAACTCAGTGCTTCCACCAGGTAGAAACAAGGTGGAGGGCTGAATCTGGCTTTCAGGCCTTGTGTTTCCCACCTATGGTGTATGTCAACTATAGTTGAAAAATAAAAAATGATTTAAACATTTTTTTTAAAGTTGGGTAATCTTATAAGGTAGAGTTCAGGCTGCTTGAAGCATCCAAAAACAAAATGAGAAGAGTTTAGATTACTCCAAATGGTTCTCAAAGTGTGGTCCACAGACTCCTGTAGGTCCACAAGACTCTTTCAGAAAGTATATGATGTCAAAACTATTTTCATATGCATATCAAATCATTATGTTGTACACCTAAAAGTAATATAATGTTGTATGTCAATTATATTCATTTTTTTAAAAAGCACTGTTTTCATAATAACTAAAACATAATAACTTCGTATGCCTTTTTCACTCTGTTGACATTTGCATGGACGGATACATTTGCACTTCACAAAAGTAATTTTGGGCAGAACTGCTTGCACCTTAGCACAAATCAAAGCATCCATGCCAAATTATACTAGTCATAGTCTTCACTGCCATGGACTCTCAGTTAAAAAAAAAAAGATGCCAGACTTCCGCCAAGATGGAGGCATAGGTAGAAACACTGTGCCTTCTCCCACA
>NW_028077135.1:0-660 GCF_014824575.4 Sturnira hondurensis | reverse complement strand
CTTGGTTGGTGTGGCTCGGTAGGATTGAGTGCCAGCCTGTGAACCAAAGGGTTGCCTGTTCGATTCCCAGTCAGGCATACCCCTGAGTTGCGGTCCACATCCCTAGTTGCGGGCGGCGGGGGGGGGGGGGGGGGGGGGGGGGGGCGCNGCAGGTGCGGCGGGTGAGAGGCAACTGACTGATGTTTCTCTCATACATGTTTCTCTCTCTCTTTCTCCCTCCCTTCCCCTCTCTCTAGAAAAAAAAGAAAAAAGAGAGAGAAAGATAGTTAGGATGATTAAGAGACGACTGAAAATCTGAAAACAGGATAATTGATGATTTAGAAATTATTGTTAATATGTTAGGGTACGATAATGGTATTGTAGTTATATAAACAAAAAAGTCTTCACTGTTTACAGATACATATTGAAATATTTAAGTGTTATGATGTTTGGAATTTGCTTCAAAATAAGATGAGAGTCAGGGAAATAGGTGGGCATATGTGGAGAGGGCAGGATGGGGTTACTGGTAAATGATGGGGTGGTTCATCATTCCATTCATTCTCTTCTGAATACTCTAAATTTTCCATTATCAGAAAAAAGTGAGGGCTGGTAGATGAAAAGATAAAATTGGCAAAATATTAACCGTTGAAGTTGTATAAATCTGCTTTTGTGTATGTTTAA
>NW_028077134.1:0-934 GCF_014824575.4 Sturnira hondurensis | reverse complement strand
ATGTATCAACCAAAATATGTACAGAAATTAAAATTTTAATGTTATTTAATTTCCTGTGGCTCTAAGGTGTTCTAAATGTTAAAATATTTTTTTCTGGGTTGCATTACCTTTAAAATTATTATTAGTGCCTAATATAAAGCATTTAGTGTATTGCCTTTCATGCATAATTATTTTTTCATGGATAATTATTAAACATTAAAAGTGCAATGATATATTGGAACAGAATCTCCAGATAAGCTAGACAGGGCACCCCTGTCCATTTTGTGTCCTTGGATGAGTGAATACTCATTATTACAGACGTAAGTCAGAGTTCAGCACCCATTCTGCCTTGGTTTTTAAGACTCAAGTGCCGAGTTTCCCTTCTCAAAGAAGCAGCTGGACAAGGCGGTTTCTGTCCCAGCAGCACCAGGTGACATTTGAGCTTCCATGGTGTGTTTCCAGAACCTCACCTTGAAGAGCTCACAGCTGTTAGTTCCGTCTTTGCGGCTGATGGACACTGTAGGAGCCACCAGCCCAACAGAGACTTGGTTACCCCGCGATCACGGTCACTTAACATCGATTCCCACATTTCAGCTGCCCTTCCTCTGCTGCATTTTGGGAAAATGCGAAAAGAAGGGGGTCGTGCTTTCTCCTGGCGGGGAGGACGGGCTAGCCAGCGGATGGCTTGAGGGAGGAGCAGAGGGAGCTAAGCGTCTGGCAACTGAGCCTTTACACCATCTGGGGACTCGTGCCGGGGGAGGGGGTGGCGGGCCTCCTGGTGACCCTCCAGGCTCACAGCCCCCAGTCTGAGGACCTCCCTTCCGGGGCAGGGCTTCTCTTTCCCCGCTATTCACCAGAATCTTACGAGCGATTTAAAAAGATGCCCTCGGGGTCAACCCGAGCCGGGTGACTCGGCATTCTCCAAGCGAGGCTGGAGCAGCTCTTACCTAATGCG
>NW_028077133.1:0-958 GCF_014824575.4 Sturnira hondurensis | reverse complement strand
GCTGGAGCACCCCGCTCCAGGTGGGGTGCCACTGAGGGACCTGGCCACTGAGGGTCCCCACCCTGACGTTGCCTGTCCAGGACAGCCACTATGGCGTCCCTGAGTTACTATGGGGAGCCCATTACGTGGTTGACCATGCAAGAACACCCCACAGCTTGTGGCTGTGGGCCTCCTGGGGCCTGGGCTTGTGTCTTCTGCCAGCAGGCCATTGCTCCTGGCCTGTGAGGAGGGTGGGGTCCCCAGGCTTGGAGGCCGCCCTGGGCCTCTCCTTTGCGAAGAGCTGGCAGAAGCCAAGACCCTTCCCGGCAGGGGCCACTGTGACTTCTTTTGTCAGGGAGGCCTTGGCCGAGGGTTGCCCCAGGGGCAGGGCCCAGACCACTATCACTGGCAGCATCCTGTCACTCCTGGGCCCCAAAACATTCCGGTCTTGAGGCCGGAAGCCCAGGAAGAGAAGCGCACGTCAGGATTTCCTGCTGCTGAGTCTCGCCGCTGGCCGCCCCCACAGATGGAGACATCCTCCCTAGGTGCTGGGATAAGCAAAGTCCAGAGCGTGAGGGGACAGGCAGTGGGTGTGCTCACTCAGCGGAAGCTTCGGGATCGAGCTCCAGGGCCAGCACAGCAGATTTTCTGTCTGTGTCCCACATGTGGCCCCACCAGCCCATCTGGCCTTGGCCAGGGATGCCTGTGACTCCAGCCTTGAGTGCTGCCCAGCGTGCAGGTGTCTGGTCAGCAGCCGGGCAGGTGCTGGGCCCCAAAGTGGGCATCTGCGACGAGCGGGTGGCCCTGCACAGGACTGTGCTGTGTGGAGTCAGGCATAGGTTTCATGCTCCTCATCATTCTATAACCAGCCTTCATGCACCCTGTCCCAAAGGGGAAGGACGGTGTGCGTGTTGCTGTGGTTGAACGGGCAGCATTTCTTGGTGGCTCTAGTGGGGTGAGTGGTGGACCTCAAAAGGCT